>NW_027150838.1:0-3018 GCF_020186115.1 Histomonas meleagridis
AGCGAGCGTATCACGCGAAGCTTCAATAGCGCAGTATGTGTGTGTGTTTTTTCCCGATACTATTAATTTATTAATCTTCAATTTCAGGAAGATTCTTTTGAATATTTTCTAAATTTTCGATATCTTTATTTAATTCATATTTTCCGATAATAGCTTCGTATTGTTTTAATTTCTTTTCGATTTTGTGGTCTAAAGTATCGTACTGTTCCTCAAAATTATCATTAACGTAAGTTTCAATTGTTTCTTTGTCGAAAGATTTTAATTTTTCTTCACTGTGTTAAATGGCACTTCCAAAATGCTTTATATAATAATTTGATCGCGGTCTTAAAACTTCAATAGGACAATAATTAATGGTACATTTCATTAAACTTTTACAGTAATTGTGAACGTAATTATTAAAAGTTGTTGTGGAACTAACTTATCACACACTCATATACAAATAAAAAAATTAAATTTGAAATAAATTAACTTTATTTTTTTCGAGCAAACAAGCCTTTCCTGAACTACAACATGAAGAAACAGCAAAAAATACAACATAGAAATGAGTATTTTACGTCAGCTTATAGTCAGCAACTCCCGTAAACATTTAAAATTCACATCGAGTCATAAAGTTAGAATTCAACCTCAAAAATGTATTGTTTTTTATGAAAAGGCTTTCTCGAATTTTTTTTGTTGAATTAAGGTTGCAAAGAAATATTTTTGAACATTTAAGCTACAAACACTAAAATCTACATAGAATTAACAATAACTCATCCGAACTCACGAAAAACACACATTTAAAAAATAAATGTCATCATGAATTTAAATATATTATATTACTTTCAATCAAATTCAACCGATTTATGAGAATCAACCGCGTTTACATCGTTCATCTATTAATAATGGAGGTAAATACTTTTCAAAAAAATTGAAAATAAATTTCATATCTTTTCATTTTTTGAATAAAAATGATGATTCAAAAAACTTTTGGACCACCCTTAAAAATCAGAGAAAGAGGTGATGTTAAATGACGTTGAGAATTTTTCCACCAATCTTACTTTCAAATAATTAAACTCATATACTATTATCTCGGGTCGAATTCATGAAGATTGTCTCGAAGTAATGATTTTACATCAAATGTTCCGCTCCCAAAATTGGCACAAAAAATTTGACACTCTGGAAGACGTAACCATGTGACAGGTCTGGGAAATTGCAACTGATTTGAGTGTTGAGAACAAAAAAAGATAACATCTTATAAAAATCCTTTATTCTAGATACAATACGATTCCTCGTTTTTATGTTGTGTACAGAATCATAGGAAATTTTGAAGCCTTTCAAACAATTATTGGGAACCATTAGACATATTTCTTATATAAATTGCAAATCTGTTTTTTATTGATATTAAAAAAAAAACAAAAAACAAATTTATATTCAGTGCAAATGATCTTGAGCAGCCGCTAATACCTCATTAAAGAAGAATTCCTGGCAAACATTTGAGTGAACTTGTCCTGATGCATATAGCATTAATTCGACAACATAAAACGGTAGCACAATTAGTGTTGCACGTTTTGTTATTGAATGTGACCATAATTTATCAAAGCCGATCAGAACACAAAACACAGCTGCAGGCAATGAATATCTTGGAATATCCATATGTCTCAAAAGAGATATATACATTAAATAAATAAACACAAAAATAGAAACTGGTCCAGTTTTCTCAGCTAGCATAAAAGCGCCAATAAAATACAAGAAATAAAGATCAAAAAATGAATGATAATAAAGTGTGGATGTGAAAAATGAAAGTGTAAGTTCAGGAAAAGGAGGCCAACGAATTAAATTTTGTTGTCCAGAATTAAAATGTATATATGCAAGGGAATCATTAAACATTCCTCGATGAAGTAATAGCAAAAAAGCTGTGGAAACAAAAGTCAGAAACATTTTGAGACCGTTTAAAATTTGAAGCTTTAGAATATAACACGCGCCAATAGCAGCGCCAATAGCCATTCCTTCGATCCTTGTGATACATCCGGCCCAAACGCAAAGAAGCATTGGAGTGAAACGATCAAGTTTATAGAAAATAAATGAGAGACATACAAATGAAATAAATAATGGCTCACTGGCACCAACTGAATGATAAATAACAAGACGCATTGGAATACATGAAAGTAAAATTGTTGTAAATGTTGGATCTGATACACAATCATAAACGATAAGAAGACGTCTGAAAGAATATGAAAGAATAAGACCTGACATAATTATAGCTAAAAAATCACCGACTATGTAATTACCAAATGAAAAAAATGAGCATATTTTGATCAACAATGGAAATCCAGGCAGATGACAAGCAAAATAAGAGGGTTTATATTTAAAGTACTTTGTCCATGGATTGTCTTCTTTGATATCATATAATGTTATTCCAGCAAATAAATAATTTGGTCCATCCCAATAATATAAAATATCATTTGCATTTCCTGTTAGCATTACCGAAATCCACATCAAAAGTGTTACAGATAGCATAGCAGCAAAACAGATGAAATCTTGATAATCTAATTTCCATGTATTAATTCTTTTTGTTTGTTTTAGTGGATGCAAAGATATGTAAAAGCTTTTCAAGTATCCGACGAATGTTCGATAGAAATTTTTTATATTACTTATTAAGCCTCTTTGTTCGAACATTCCTAATGGATACGACAGATTGAACGAAATATCATCGTTTTTGTTTGAAAAAGTTAGAAACTTAGATATTCAAAGTTTACTTCACTTGTCTTGATCAAGACAAAATTTAAATTCTTTAACAAAACAAAATAAAACATACAAATTACACCCATTAGCCCGGCAAGACATCAATTCAAAATTAAGTTCTTAAAAACTCTTAGTAAATCTGAAGTATTTATAGATTTTATTTTTATCATAATTCAGAAAAAATATATTGTATATAATCAGATAATTATAATTATAATAAATAAAAAAAATTAATTTTTTACGACTTCTTCAAATGACCGTTCAATTAAAGGCTAAAAGCATTAATTTGAGTTGGAA
>NW_027150839.1:0-818 GCF_020186115.1 Histomonas meleagridis
AAAGATTTTGTATCAAGTTAAAAGCAAAAATGAGAAGAGAACATTATCATCTCACTTATCATTGTTTATGACTCGTATCGATTAAATTTTTGATGACAATTTCAATTTCAGATGAAAAACAATAGGTTTCATACATTTTTGATGAAAATTTGAAGGTTTTTTGTTTGAGTTAAAATCAAGAATATATCTTCCAATTCCAATCATCAAATTGATGAAAAAATATGAAATATATCTATTAATGACTTTCAGCATTCGTTTTATTGACTTTATTTCCAACATATTTCATGATGAAAATATTTTTCATAAAAATATAAAATATATAAATTTCAAAAACAAAAATGAAACAGCAAATCAACAGATCCATAACGAATATCCTCATTATATGTTCAATAATAACAAAAATCATTCAAATAACAAAAATTTTATTTTTCTCATATGAAAAGATTCATAAAATAAGTTATAAATATTATCATTTATTAAGTCATTTATTTACAAATTTATTTTCTATCTTTAAAAAATGTTTCGAATTAACTTTCTTCTCTTCTAAATTTAAAAATCACTTTGTATTTATTCTTTGAAGAAAATTCTCATTTTATTTTGATATTTATATACAAATAAAAGTCTATATTTTACATTTTATTGAGGGAATTTCTTTGTTGTCAGTATTTGAAATCAACAATTACAATTATATATTATCTCCATTTCTTTTAATTATATTTAATATTCTTTTGCAATTTATTAAATATTTTTATAAAAGTTATTTAATTTATGATAAAAATAAACATTTTCTAAAATATTTTTGATTTTAATGATTATAT
>NW_027150840.1:0-554 GCF_020186115.1 Histomonas meleagridis
GATTCGTAAAGGGTTAAAAAAAGGGTTAAAAAAAAGGTTAAAGTTAACCCTCAAAATTTTAATGATACTTTTTACATTCAAAACCTCAGTTAATAACAACTTTCGACATAGAATTAACGTCAAATTCTTACCGATATATCAACTTTCAACTTTTGCGTTAAATCATTCAAAAAATGCTCATTTTCTCCGTTTCGTAAAGGGTTAAAAAAAGGGTTAAAAAAAAGGTTAAAGTTAACCCTCAAAATTTTAATGATACTATTTACATTCAAAACCTCAGTTAATAACAACTTTAAGCTCCAAACACTAAAATCTACATAGGATTAACAACAAAACACTAAAATCCACATAGTATTAACAACAACTCAGCCGGATTCATGCCTCACACATTTTAAATATAAATGTCATCATGAATTTAAATATATTTTATTACTTTCAATCAAAACCAACCGATTTATGATAATTCAATCGATTTTAGCCGTTCATCCTTTAGTTTATGTAGCGCGAGTGGGAGCGAGTGCGTAGCACGAAGCTCACATAGCGCTGTGTGTGTGTGT
>NW_027150841.1:0-1630 GCF_020186115.1 Histomonas meleagridis
TATATATCATAAATATATAATATATATCATAAATATATAATATATATCATAAATATATATTATATATCATGAAAATATATTATATATCATAAATATATAATATATATCATAAATATATAATATATATAATGAATAATTAATATACATAATGAATAATTAATTCATAATACTCATGAGTAGTGAACACATATCAAAATCAATCACAATTATTATCTCTTCATATAGTTCAAAAAGATTATATGGTTTTGAAATAATGATGAATAATTAAAAAAAAACATTTGAAGCGAGCTCGATCGATCAAAACAAGCATTTCAATTATGATCAATCTAGCTAAATGATATAAATAATACAATCTACATATTTTGACAAATATTTGTGTTTGAATGCATACTTGGTCAACTATTTTCATGTAAACGTTCTCTAATTGAAATTACAAAGATGCCACTTTCGAAATCAAAATATTTATTTGAAATATTTTACATCATACAAAAAGTCGAAACATGAAAAAAATTAAAAATAAGTCAGTATATTTATCAACATAGAATCAATTTTTTTTATAAAATTTAAAGTTTATATGTTTTAATAGATGGGAAATTTAATCATATATATAAATTTTAAAAATAGAAATAAAATTTTTAATGCTCAATAATTACATCAAAATTAATAATTATATGGAATTAATAGTGCATTTACGTCTTTTTTTGCATAATTTATCATAGTTTGGTATAAAAATTATAAATATTTAATATTTAATTTTTGGATTTTTTGGAATTTTAAAAAAATTGTTATTTGGGCGGTTGTCAGTACATCACAATCAAAAAGTGGGAAATTGTGGGAATAACCGCCAAAAAAGGGGAACAAAAGGGGAACAGTTAGCAATGTTATGTATTTCGGTAAACTTGATAATAATGATGGTGTTATTAGTTTCAATGGAATTGATGGTAATATAAATTGTATTTCTATTAATGATATACTGGTTGATAATTTTTCTTCAAATACACATACTCATAGTTATAATGATATTACTGATAAACCATCAACATTTACTCCATCATCTCATACTCATCAACCTGCTGATATTGTTCCTTATCAAAATTCTGTATTAAGAACAGGAAGATTTTTAGATTTCGTTTTTCATAATAATTCAACAGAAGTACCCGGAACGTATAATTGGCGTATAGCATCATATGAAAATGAATTAGGATTTTGGCATATATCAGATGATACATACAGAAAAGCTATTATATCAAGTAGTGGTGGAGGTCAGATTAATAAAACTATTGTGCATAATGCGCCGATAGACGAAACATTAACATTAAATGATTTTGATATTGGCTGTCCTGTATTTATTACAGGTAACGTATATAAATTAAATGATTCATATAATTATACTTCAGTTACTGATTCTACTAATTGTATTCCTAGTGTTAAATCTTTCGAACTTATATAAAATAAAAAATAAAAAAAATAAAAATTAACTTCAAAAAAATAATGCTAATTTATAAAAAATTTATTTCATTAATTTCTATAAAAATGATAGCGATGAATTCTTGTTCCACACTCGTTTCCAAAAATCAAATGTCTGCTTTAGGTAGGTATATAATGCGGTCGGGAATGATCCCCGGTTATT
>NW_027150842.1:0-1934 GCF_020186115.1 Histomonas meleagridis
TACAGGATGAAGATTTATTTGTCGGTGAAATTCAAAATCAAAAATAATTTTTATTTCATTTTATTATTTTAGCTTTATCGGCAATTATTACTCTTCGTGCTTTAATATGTATGCTAAACGTTGCGTGTGGACTTTGAAGTTTAGAATAAACGGACCATAAATTATTAACATCAAATATTGATGCAGGACTTTCTTTTATTAAGTCATAAAAATCATCTTTTGAAATTCCATTAAATAATACAATATCTGACAAAGTTCTTTTTATATCTTTTGGTATACTTTTTGTTGTTTGCACACAAATGATAACGTTAATATTAAAGTGTCTGAGTTTTTTAAGTAATCTTGACATCTCCGTTTCTTTACTTCTCAGCAAAGGATGATTAGCAAAATCATCTAATATCAACAAACATCTATGCGGATAAGTTTTCCATTGATATTTCGCTAACTTTTCAGAAATGTATTTTAATTTCTTCTTTGAGTTATTCAAATTATATTTCATAAATAATCTTTCTACTTCTTCATCCGTTTTCTTAAAATCAGAATTGATATATTTAATGATAGAATTATATTTTAAAATTCTCCGAATATATTTATTAATCCAGTCTAACAAATCAGTATCTTTTATCGCAACAAGTTTCGTTTTCTTTATTGCTTCCTTATAAGTATTTACTGTTTCATCAAATTTTGAGGATGTACTACAAATAGTTATTAATTCAAAAAACGGTTCGTTAAATAATACTTCTTGTTTCGCTCCGAGTTTAACGTAAAGATATGATTTGCCTGAACCCATCGGCGCTATAAAAGCTGTTATTCCGTTTTGAGCAAATAAAAATTTTTCATGTATTGGTTTTATCTTTGCATTCTCTAAAATTTCTTTGTTTTGTTTTTCTAATTTATCAAACAATTCTTCTATCTCATCAAATTTTTTATCTATATTCTCCGAATTATTTTTTCGCATTATTTTTTATTTATAAAAATAAATTTTTTACCGTTAATAAATGGATTCATTCCAAGATTATTTAATATCAGAATATAAAATTAAGTCGCAAGACAAGTCTTGCTCCGGCAAGACGCCTTACGCCGCCGTTGAGTTCAAATATAATCATAATACAACAGTGAAGATAGATAAACCAACAAATAAACCTATACTTCATAATAATATTCTTGTCGGCGTTAAATTTTATGATAAGAATTTAAAACTTCTTGAATCAGTAAATTTAAAGTTTACCGATAACATTCTTACTAAAACAAATGAAAAGAAACTTGTAAATATTGCTCCTGCAGAATTAAATAATAGATTTATGAAAGCCAGAAATGATATCGTAAAACGAATCATCGATGAATTAGTTGAGAAACGTAAATAAATCGATAATAAAATTATATCATTAAATGCATATGTCGGAAATGAAAATTTAGCGATTTCAAAAGAGTTTGAAGGTTTGAAAATTAGTTTTCCGGATAGCGAGCACACGCGAGCATCGAGCCTTCAGGCGCGGACTACAAACGACAAGAAATCATTTGATATGTAAATTATATAGAAATAACAAACACATTACGAAATATAATTTATTTTTAATTTCAACGTCACTTTTTCGATGTACGCCTTGCGTTCGATTCCCATACGTATCGTTTTTTGTTAATGCCTTACGTTCGATTTCCAAACCTATTGAATTTTATTTTCGAACATTTTTATATTTCACCTTAACGTTCACGTCATTCTCTGTCATGTGCTCCTTTGTCATAAACTCCGTTATAAACTCGTCATAAAATATTTTTTACGTTTGACACTGAATTCGATGCCAATTCAAAAAATTTTACGTTTGACACTAATTAATAACATCATTCGGATTCTCATTTTCAATACTCATTCAAACATCATTATTGCCCGCCAATTTTTCATCCTTAACGTTCGTTTATCACCAAAATAATTGCAC
>NW_027150843.1:0-23877 GCF_020186115.1 Histomonas meleagridis
TAGTTAGTTAGTTAGTTAGTTAGTTAGTTAGTTAGTTAGTTAGTTAGTTAGTTAGTTAGTTAGTTAGTTAGTTAGTTAGTTAGTTAGTTAGTTAGTTAGTTAGTTAGTTAGTTAGTTAGTTAGTTAGTTAGTTGGTTAGTTAGTTAGTTAGTTAGTTAGTTAGTTAGTTAGTTAGTTAGTTAGTTAGTTAGTTAGTTAGTTAGTTAGTTAGTTAGTTAGTTAGTTAGTTAGTTAGTTAGTTAGTTAGTTAGTTAGTTAGTTAGTTAGTTAGTTAGTTAGTTAGTTAGTTAGTTAGTTAGTTAGTTAGTTAGTTAGTTAGTTAGTTAGTTAGTTAGTTAGTTAGTTAGTTAGTTAGTTAGTTAGTTAGTTAGTTAGTTAGTTAGTTAGTTAGTTGGTTAGTTAGTTAGTTAGTTAGTTAGTTAGTTAGTTAGTTAGTTAGTTAGTTAGTTAGTTAGTTAGTTAGTTAGTTAGTTAGTTAGTTAGTTAGTTAGTTAGTTAGTTAGTTAGTTAGTTAGTTAGTTAGTTAGTTAGTTAGTTAGTTAGTTAGTTAGTTAGTTAGTTAGTTAGTTAGTTAGTTAGTTAGTTAGTTAGTTAGTTAGTTAGTTTGTCGTGTTAAAAAATAATGAAAACACAACTTTCCACATAGCATTAACAACAACTCAGCCGGATTCATGCATCAGCTCCAGTAAACATGCAATATTCACGTCAAATCACTAAAATGGAGAAACTCATTCAGCTTTTCCGAATTTCCTTTAGCTAATAACTTTTTTAGTTAGTTAGTTAGTTAGTTAGTTAGTTTGTCATGCCTCACACATTTTAAATATAAATGTCATCATGAATTTAAATATATTTTATTACTTTCAATCAAAACCAACCGATTTATGATAATTCAATCGATTTTAGCCGTTCATCCTTTAGTTTATGTAGCGCGGGTGGGAGCGAGTGCGTAGCACGAAGCTCACATAGCGCTGTGTGTGTGTGTCGCTATACACACACAGCACACATTCCACTTTGTTTCAGTGTGCTGAAGCATAAATAAGTAAGTGTGTATGTGTATATTTATAAGTATGTGATTGTATACATAATCCATTGAATATGTAATCATGTATATAAATATTGAATATATATTTTTATAAACCATTCATTTGTATAGATAAATTATATTATATATATATTATTGATATTATTTTTGTTTATTATTTTTATAAAAAGCAGAAGCATAAAAAAATCGATTTTACAATAAATTTTCATATCAAAAGTATTATAAATTCATATCAAATATATAATACAAATGAATCAAAAGTTATCAAAAGCAGAACCCCAAAAAAATCAAAACGTCCCCGATCATTAATATCATAAATTCATACCATTTTCAACAGTTTTATTGTGAAAAAGCAGAGACATAAAAAACTCATTTTGGGGCCTGGACCCTGAAAGGGCCATTTCATACGGGAAAATTCGTAGATCCGGCAACGTGTAAAAATACTATAGTTTTCGACAAAATCATCGTGATAATAAATCGTTGAAAAATATATATATTTAGGCTTTAAATACAGATACTGTTGTATTATCAATAATTGAAGTAACATTTCCAATAATCATACTGTTTATTTTTGTTGTTAATATAGTATCATCATCTAATACAGTTCCATCATAAAGTATTATATCATTAATATTATATTTACTGCTATCATTAACTATAAAATAATAATCACCACAAGTAGCAGAAGTCTATAGTATTTTGATTAATACTTATATCTTGTTTAATAGTATCTCCTATTTGAAATATTTAATCAGAAAGATATTTACCAACACAAATACCAATAAACTCTCTATATAAACCACGACTTTTTTACAGATGGTATACAGTTAGTAGAATCTGTAGTAGAAATATATTTATAAGTCCCATTTTCATTAACTAATTTATAAACATTACCTGTTATAAATACTGATTTTCCAATAATGAAATTATCAATATTATCATTTTCAGAAATAGGACTATTATGAGTTATTGTTTTATTCATTTGTTCACTTCCACTGCTTGATATTATTGCTACTCTATACTGACTATTAGAATAGTGCCAAAATCCTAATTCATTTTGATAAGAAGCTATCCGCCAAGTATATGTTCCTGGTGCTGCTGTTGATTGATCATGATATATGAAATCTACAAATCTACCAGTTTTTAATACAGCATTTTGATAAGGAACTATATCATTTGGTTCATGGGTATGGGAACTAGGTGTAAAAGTTGATGGTTTATCAGTAATATCATTATAACTATGAGTATGACCATTTACTGAGAAAAAACTTACATTAATATTATTAATAGAATTACAATTTATATTACCATTATTTACATTAAAACTAATATTACCATTATTATTACTAAGTTTACCAAAATACATAGTATTACCAGCAGTTCTTATTCTCCAACTATAATCACTATCATCATTACTATCATGAAAATCTATATATTGACCAACTTCCATAACACCATCACTTTTAATAGTAGCTATACAAGGTAAAGTATAGGGTGTTCAAAAAGTCATGACCCCCCCTCCTATCTCAATGAATAAACAATTTTAGATATTCTTGTTTATTTATGTGATATAGTATTCTCCATTGTTTTCTATTATCCACTTCAATCTTTTGATCCATTCCAAGAACACGCTTTGAAGCTCTTCAAAATTGACGTGTTCCCATGCCGTTAAAATTTGAGTTTTTAATTGATGTTTCGATTTTATCTCTTTATCTTCCAAATATTTTTTTAAATAACCAAATAACCAAAAGTCGCATGGGCTGATGTCAGGAGAATAAGGTGGGTGCGGAATGGATTTAAGCTTTATTTGATTTAATTTTTTGTTGAACTAAATTTCCTTTGTGAACTTTACAATTGTCCATATGAATCATCATTTGATCTAAGTCCAATTGATCCTCATCCTCATTTGTATTTTTTTTTTTTTTTTCAATAATATTATCGATGAAATAGAGTTGATTATGTTTTTTGCCTTTTGGTAGAAAATTACTGCATATTAGGGTATTTCTTTTGAAGAACATTGTCAGCATGATTTTTTTCACTGTCAATTTTCTTTTGGGTACGGGTTGGCACTTCATCTCGTGATGCTGCATACATATTAGAACTTTGATAATTAAAATAAAACCATGACTCATCCCCAGTCATTATATTAATGAAATTTTTTCTTTTCCGCTTTTTTTCTAATATTTTTTAAAATTGATTTTGACATATCGACTCTTTCCAATTTTTGTTCTTCCGTCAAATCATGGGGGACCCATTTCCTAGTGAAGCGCCTCAACCCCATGTCCTCATAAAGAACTTTTAATACAGTATTTGGAGTCACTGATAATTGCTTTGCAATTAAGCGGGCTGAAATAAATGGTTGCTTTTGAAGAATTTTTGAAATTGGATGAACAAGATCAGATGGGGGGTCTCCCCTGTACGTTCCTCATCAAGGCATGAAAAGTCACCATTTTTTGAATTTTCTACACCACCTTTTGACTGTACTTATATGAACTGTATTATTTCCCAAGACAGTGAACATTTCTCTGTATATGGCTTTGTATCTTTTTTCCTGAGAGGAAGAGAAATTTAATAATGAATCTTTGTTCGACGGCATCCATGAAAAAAAGTGACGGTTCTTCTCAAATTTTTTTGCGTCACCAAAATTTAAATTAAATTTTTCTCGATATGCAATTAATCAAAAATCACATATTTCACATATATAAGATCTTCATTAACTATATTTTAATATTATATGAATATTTTATTTATAAACTAATCACAGCCCATAATAGGAGGGGGGGTCAGGACTTTTTGAACACCCTATATTTAAATAATTTTTATGCTGAAGAACCGTTATTAATATAATAATAATTAATTTTACCATTAATAGTAATATCATTATCAAATTCTGTATGAGTATGAGAACTTGGTGTAAATGATTCTGGTTCATTAATAATATCATTATAATCAGGTTTGTTAATACATAAATTATTAACAGTTCTATCTATATAGAATTTTTTTATTTCTGGTACTGATAAATCTGTTCCTTGAGAAATACTTATAACAAATTTATTTTTCTCATGAGATAAAGCTGTTTGTTGCCACTTATTATTAGATATATTTATTGTTTGGAAATTTAAATAATCATAAGTATGAACATGACTTGTTAAAGAATATCTACCATCATGATTATGAGTTGTTAAAGAGTAATCATTATGAGTATGATCTAACGGAGAGTATTTGTCGTCGTGATTATGTGTTGTTAAAGAATACCTACTATCATGATTATGACTTGTTAAAGAAAAACTACCGATTCCAATACCATTAATTGATGAACAAGTAAAGTTACCAGATTTATTAAATGAGAATGAAGGGTTTACGTATTCATTATCAAAGAAAAATCTAACTAAATCAGGATCACTTGGATGTAAACTAATTCTAAAATGAAAATCTGTCCCTTCTGCATTATTTCGATGATGAAAATCTAAACAATTTGGTATTTCAAAAACACCTCCACTGATTAATGTGATTGATGGTGTTACTAATAAAGTTCCTTTTCTATTACCGATAGGATAATTATTAATAGTATTCACTTTTATGTTGCCGTTAACAGTTAAATCGTTATTAAATTCAGTATGAGTATGAGAACTTGGTGTAAATGATTCTGGTTTATTAATAATATCATTATAATCTGGTTTGTTAATACATAAATTATTAACAGTTCTATCTATATAAAATTCTTTACTAGTTGGTACAGTAATATCATCACTTTTTGATACACTTATTATTATTAACTTATTTTTAAGTTGATATAATGCTGTTTTTTGCCACAAATTATTAGAAATATCAATATTATTAAAGTTTAAGTAATTAAACGTATGAGTATGATCTAACAGAGAGTATCTTTCATCAAGAGTATGTGTTGTTAAAGAAAAGTTATCAACAGGTATATTATTAACAGTATCAACTTCTACTATATTACCATTAACTTTAAGATCTTGATTTATATTAGTATATATTTCGTAAATATCTTCTTCCTCCTCTTCTTCATTAATAATAGTATCAATTAAATCCTTATGATATGTAATATTCGTATAATTTTTTTTAAATCAGAGCTAATTAAGTAATTATCATGAGTATGATTAATGAATCTTTTATATATCTGACAGTCTACTAATAACATACCTAATTCATTAGTCCTCTGTCCTTTAGAAACATCTTTATAATAATATATCAAATTTTTACAAATTACATTCATTTCAGGAAACAGATTTATTAAATAATTATATTCATTTAAACTATTATCGATATCAGTGTCATCTGGGCCTTCTAAATCATCTAAATTCTCATCTGTTGATATATCATATTCATCAAAAACGACGCTTCTTAAAGTTGGAATTGGTATATAACCTCTTGCTCCAGTAAATACATTTTTCAATCTACTTATTAACGACATTGCCCAGGAACTATTTTTGATACTGTTATATACTTTAGCAGCAAGTTCAGCAAACTCTGCTAATGACATTGCATAAGAAAAAGCATCTAATAAATATTCTAGCCAATTCTTTTTATATCCTTCACCATCTTCACCAGGAGCTCCTGTCAATAGTTCTTGTATTTCATCATCATCTATAATCATTTGTTTTGTTAAATAGTATTCAGAAGTTAATACTTCATCAACATTAACTATACCATAAGTATGTCCACTATCTTCTAACATGATACTATTACCATTAGAAAAATTAATTAATATTGTTTTCTGTAATACCATCTTCTGTAGTATTATCATAAGTTGATATATTAACACCATTCTCAAATAAAATTACATCAGAAATAGTTAAAATACCATCTTCTATAAGAGCTATATTATTTATATCAATTTCATTAATTTTACCATTGACTATAAGATTTTGATTAATTAATGTATATTTTTCATAAATATCCTCCTCTTCGTTATTATCATCATGGTTATGTGTTGTTAAAGAAAAGTTATTGACAGATATGTTATTAATACTATTTGCTGTTATATTACCATTATCACTAAAACTCATTGTAGAACCACCTTTTGCTCGAAAACTCAGTGTATCAGTTAAAGCTCTAATTCTCCAAGTATTATCTTTATTATAATCATTACTATCATGAAAATCAATATATTCTCCGACTTCCATAACACCATCACTTTTAATAGTAGCTATACAAGGTATCGTTATTGTTGCATTAGAACCCCCATTAATACTATTTCCAATATAATAATTGTTAATTGTATTTGCAACAAGGCTACCGTTAATAGTTACATCGTTATCAATTATTTCGTGAGTATGATCTATCAATGAATATCTATCGTCATGAGTATGGTTCTTTAATGCAAAATCTTCTGTAGAATAGCCGTTAATTATATCTATTCATAGATTACTTATACTAACGTTATTATTTTCATTTCACTAATTTTGACAAATTTTTTATATAAAGTCAATACTTTATCAATATCACTAAACATCTGGATTAAATAAGCATTATTCATTATATTAGATCCTGTTATAATATCACTTACTGATATATCATTTATTAAAACAAGATTTTTTGATGCTGTTATCTAATGGATTGATTATTATATGATTTCTTCCATAAGTAAACGCAAATGATTTGTCTATGTAATTAATCGTCAGTGAGCATATGCCGTTACTGATAGTATCAGCTGTTTTGCTATGATTAGAATATACAACACTGTTTTTATTTAATGATTTTACTATGGTTTCTAATCTATTCATTTGATCAACTTTTTCCAATTGTTTTTTA
This sequence comes from Histomonas meleagridis, assembly GCF_020186115.1. Taxonomy (NCBI): domain Eukaryota; phylum Parabasalia; order Tritrichomonadida; family Dientamoebidae; genus Histomonas; species Histomonas meleagridis. Next base: position 6,821 of record NW_027150843.1, read on the forward strand.
CAGTTAAAAATGTACAAAAATGAATATCAATTATCATCTAGAGCTTCACAGTTACCTATAGAAAAAAATTATACTAATTTAGATATAGAGGAATATGAAAGAGATTTAACTAATGTAAATAAAAATGTTGGTTATACATTTCGTTACCCACAACGTTGGTTAGAGTCTCCTAGTCAAAATAAAGTAGTTGGAATGAGTAGACTTAATATAATACCTACTTATCATAATGTATTATCACTTGAAATATTAATAGCTGATGATGATGTTACAGATGATATAAAAGTAACATTAAATTTACAAATTATGTCTGATAATACATTATTTGAAATATTAAATTTAATATGCAATGAAGTTGCAAATCAATCTAAATATTATATTTCATCATATACTTACAATGACAATGAAACATTAACATTTAAATGTTTGTATGGCGGAACAACAACCAACACCAAGAATATAGAATTTCTTATACAGGATATCAATGTTGGTGATATTGTAAATGGTAATGAAATAGGATTCTTAAAATTCTTGAATCAAAAATACTACAACTAATGATATTATTGAATTAACGACCTATTCTGAAACAAAAACATTCTATAATGTATGGAATAGAGAATACTTAGAATTCCATGCTTCACTTAGTGATTCAAAACGTAGATTTATTGGTATCAAAGGTGATTTCTATGAAAAGCCAACTGTTGTATATAATGCTCCTTCTGATGGATCTACTTTTAATATAAAGTTTACTTCTGATGGAAAGAATCCTATATATCCGATTCATTGTAGATTTATTATTCAATCAGTATTTATATATAACTACAAGAAATCTATTGTGCTAAAATAAGACCAAAAATAAAACAAACAAAGCGCTATATAAGCAGCTGGGCTAGAAGCCTTTATAATTCACTCAATGTTTTTATAGGATCTTCACTATTAGAACATATATTTATATATTTATTATTAACATGATATATATAGGTGTTATCAATGTTTTCACCAATCCACTTATCAGCTGATTTAATATATACTTCATTAAATATATGTTCAACCTTAAATTGCCCTAATTTATCACCAATGTATCCTAAGTCTTGCAATTTATTAAATCATCTTCAGATATTAATAAAGAATCAACCTGTGAATAATATACATTTGATATTGAGCTTTTGATATAATTCATTTTATCGCTAAAGTTGTTTAGTACTGATCTTACAAATTGTGGATAAGTAAAGTGTTCTCTATAAGGTTTTACTGTATATACGTAGTTATCTTCATCATATTTAATAACGTATGAAGCGTATTCTTCAATATATTTATCAACATTAGTCTTCAATTTCTTACTAAAATTAGGTGGTCTTCTTATAGATGTTCCCCAACAATCATTCATCATAAATATTAATGTAGTAACCAGCTTATTGTTGCCAACCTTTTTAGCCTTCATTCTCATATTATACAATAAATCTATAAGTTGCTTTATTTTAGTATTTTCTCCTTTAAAAGCACCGTTATCATCTGGTTTACCTGTAGGTATTGATATTACAGATGACATATAAGCACCGTTTAGATCTATATAATAATATTTCCCAGTTAAATGTATTTGTTGCCATATAATTTTGAGAAATATACATTCATTACGTATTTTATTAGCAATATCATCTGATAACTCATATACACCTTTGAAACAACCATATTCATACATTATTTTTAACATTAAATCAGTATATCTATAGTATTTGACAACATCTATTTTATGAGATGTATTTTTAGAAATATTTATATCTATCAAAGTTTGTAATTCATTTATTCTGTATTTTATTTCTTTATCATCATCTAATTCATAACCAAATAACTTTTTGCCGTGTTACATTCTTTTAACAAATTTAGGTATAAACTTCTTATCAGGAATATTAATTAATCTATAGCTGTTATAGAGTTTATTTACAGTTTTATAGCTCCAGCATAAATTATTGTAAGTATTAATATTCATAGGTTTTGATAAGTTACATTGCTTCATAGTATTAATCAAATAATATATAGATATCGTTTTATCAGCATGTTCACCCGAAGGGTTCAAGCCAATAAATTGGCGTTCTATAGTATTATTTTTACTATAATTTTTAATACTGTCAATAGATATATTAACACTTTCATTTAACATATAATGATTATATATAATTATTAATTTTATAGTTTTATCATATTCTTTTCCATAATCTCTGTGAGTAAAACCTTTATTAGCCATATATCTAATATTATGAATTTTTAATAAATCAGATATATATTTTAATTGTTCTAATGGAACTGTATTAGTATTTATAAATGATCTTAACATATTAATTTCATTATCTGTAGTTAAATTACTTGCAATAAATGATTGTATCAAACAAGACTCATTGATGCGCTCATCGTTGGCGTCACTGAAAATACCGTATTTTGTAAGATCTATGTCAGTAGTATTAATATATGGAAAGAATCCTGGATTAACTCTTCTACCGCCTTTCAAGGTTCTGAACTCGAATTTTATGGATTCAATGTTATTGAAAGTTTCCAATGCTAAAGTATTACTGTCACTAATATTATTTTTTTTATTAATAATAGAATATAAGAAATTAACTGTATTCATATTTTTAATTATAGTTAGATATATCATTATCATCACTAATTACAGTCATTCTAATATCTTTATTTATCTTAGCGCCAACTGCTTTTATAGCATGCATTAGTGCGTATAATATATCTCTTTTGTTGTCGTTATTATTATAAGTAAAATCTTTCTGAGTCATTAATTTTTTAATTGATTCTTTTATTATATTGTTAACGGTTTTATTCCGGTTTACAGGTTTCTCTACAGGTTCATCTTCAGATAATGCTATATTATAATAATCATCAAATGGATCGCTCTCTGAGCTTAAGCCACTGAAGTGGTGATCTTTATATATATTCACTACGTTTATTGTGTTTTATTTTATATTGTAATTGATTAACTGATAAACAATTTTATTAGTCATTTCATCATATACCTTATAATAAGTTTTAGTATTAATATGTTGAAAATTGTCTGGTAGTGTATAACCATATTTATTGAACAATTCTATTACTTGTTTTGTTGTTAGCTTCTTTGGCATTATATTTATTAAAAAAAAAATAAATTTAAAAAATTATATTTACAAAAATATTTGACAATAGAGTTGTTTGTTTTTATATGGTTAAAATGTTAAATGCATTAATAGATTATACAATTGGTTCATATGATAGCAATAGTTATAATAAAATTAATATTAATGTTCCAGGTCCATTTACACGAAAATGTAGTTTAGTAGTAAATTCATTAACAACAAATTGTAATATTGTAGTTATTGAAGAAGATGATTATATTGTGGTTAATGATGTAATGTATTACTTTAAAAAATCATATTCAGATTTAAACTCACAATCTTTTGCTACAATATTAAACGAATTGATAATTAGTTATGGGATACAGGTTGAAGTTGATGAAACTAATAGATTATATTTTGCACATAGAGATAATAATGATGAATTACCTTTTTATATAAATGGTAGTTATAATATATTACAATTAACAGGTTTATATAGCTGTAAAAATTTAGATTTCATAGCATCAGACACTGAATACGTTTTACACAACAGACATTCTATAAAAAGTGATAGATTAATTATGGAAAAAGGTAGTGGTGATTGGTATATTAGGGAGGGTGATTGTTTAGCAATTAATAATAAAGTATATGAATATGAAGAAGGTGAGATTGTAGCATTTATTATGGATGATTATTTATCAATAATTAATAAACTTATTAAGGATTCAGGCGTCAGAGCATTTTATAATGAAATTGATAAGCATATAAATTTTATTATAATCGATATAAACAATGATAATGAATTTACTATTGATAAATATAGTAGTGAGAAAATATTATATGCTTTGGGTCTTAACATTGAAAATTTACCAATTAAATCTGTTGAAAACTATTGTTCAATACCACAAAATTGTATCAAAGCACCTGCTGTTGGAAACTATTTATCGACACCTGTATTATATTTATTAGCAAACATTGGTAAAAGTAGTTATAGAAATCTAAATGATAATATTAATATCTCAAAAATGATACTTATAAATTAACAATAGTTTTAGTGCTAATTATCCAATTATTGTTAGTAATGCAGATTTTGAAGTAGAAATTAATACTAATAATGATTTATCACATTTAGAATTGAAATTAGTAGATGCCAATTTATATGAAATCCATTTATTAAATCTAATGTATATATGTTTTGCTGTTAAACCTATACCAGAGGGTGATATGTTATTGACTGAGTGATATGTTATTGACTGAGTGATACTATACCCTATTATTTAAGTTATTCTTTATCAAAATATTCCTTTTCAATATTACTCATTATTTGAGTAGTATTACCCCGTAAATAACTTACTGGTATAGTGTCTTTATAAGGTTTTTCGCCAGGGACTTTAAACAATTCGGTATATTTGTTTTTGGCCTTGTCATAATCTAATATCTTAATAATTTCACCATTCCATTTACCTGGTATAGTGTTCGCAAATTTAGGTATATGTTTGTCTTTATTGTTAACAACAATTAATTGAACACGAGGCTTAGTTATCACAGTTCCATCTTTAACAATTAGTGTATACATATTACCTTTACGATCATCAATTTTATACATATCTCTACTAATCTGATAACGTTTTTTATGAATTCCATCATGACGTGGTAATATATATCTAACATAAGAACCTACTGGAATAATTAAATTTTTTATTCTTTGTTGTTTTTCTGCTAATTTTAAGCATTTAAATATATACTCTTTTTTGCAAGTCATTATCATTAAACATCTTATCTGGAGAACAACCTATAGCAGAATGATAACTGCTGTTGTAAGTGTTTATAAATTTATTCATCCTTTTTGGTGTTATGTAAGTATATTTTTCATCATGAGATTGATGTTTAGATTTCTCGTTTGGAGTATTCATATCACGTAATGTTCTTATAAATCGATCTATAATACCTAAACTACTATGGTTTTTATCTGTAATAATATGCATACTAACATTATTATCAGTTAATAGTTTTACGTTATTTTTATCTAAGAAACCAGGCTCTTCATCAGATGTTAATATAACATAATGATATTTATTAATAAATTGTCCCAACGTGTGGTTGATGTCTTTAGCAGATTTGCTGCTCAAAAAATATACTACTACATATCTATTATTAGTTCCAATAAATATATGCCAATAACGTGGATTATGTTTTCCGTTATCGTATAGATCATGAGACCAATTATTAGGTCTGTTACTGAATATTTTTATCATATATGGTTTAATGTCTTTTCTTTTAATGAATATATCTTTTAAACGTTTCTTTATAACACTTTCAATTTGTTTGCTCTTAACGTTTAAATGCTTATTTTTTACATGTTTCTTTACATGCTAATAATTTTTTAAAATGCGTCTTATCAATAGTATCATTTATAGATGTTTGCATATTTTTTATTACATATAATAGTTATTTTTCTATAATTAAAATGGGATTAGGCAATATATTTGGAGGAATCCGTAAACTAATACAAGGAGGCGGTAGATTAGTTCGAAAAATAGTTGATAAAGGTAGAAAAATCTATGGTAAAATATCACCTATAGTAAAACGTGGTAGTGAAATCATTTCTAAGATACCTGGCGCTATACAGACTATTAGAGGAAAGAAGCAACAAATAACAGATAAAATTGATCAATACGTTGATATGATACCTGATGGTAACCTCAAGGATAAAATTAGAGGTGCTGTTGATAGAGGCAAGCAAATAGCAGATAGAGTTATAGATAGAGCACAACATGTTAGTAGTGATCAAGTGCAACCGTATGTGAATGCTGGTAAAAAATATATATAATAAAATCAACGGTCAGCCAAAACCAGCTGTTATAACTCCAGTCGGAAATACTAGATCAGAAAGAATAGGTAATATTATTAAACAAATACCTAAAGAGTATCAGAAGCCAAAAGTTGATATGAGATTATTATAAAGCAATTTGCATATTTTATCTTTATATAAATGTCTGAGACAGAAATTGAAGTGAGTGGAGTATCATCTGAAAATACTGAAACGTTGCCTAATGAAAAGACATCAAATGAATATGTGGAAGCATCATCAAATGATGCCGGGTCTAAAGACCTTAATTAAATTATGCAAATATCTAAAAAACAAGTCAAAGATTTAACACCATATGAAAAAGATATTATTATTAATAATGTTAAAAATAATATTGATAATGTATATTATGATGTTCAATTTTATAAAAATCATAATTATAGAATATTATTAAAAATAAAACCAAATCCATCTTTATCACAAAAATTTATTAAAACATCGAGCACAGATTGCGAGGTAGACAATACCAATAATACTAAAAAAGTATATTTATATGAATATCAATTATTAATGTAACATATATTAGATTTATCTAGTAGATCTGATAAATTATTCAATAAGCAAAAAAAAACTAAAGCATAAATATCGCAAAATCAAAAATGATATATATGAAAATGTAGAATCATACGACGAAATTGATAATACATAAGATGATAACATTAATGAAATTGATAGTAATAATATGTCTGATGACGTTAATAATAATAATATGTCTGATAACGTTAACAATAATTATATGTATAGATATAAACCAAGAGGCTGGAGATCTTTGTTAAATATATAAGGGTTTTATTTTTATAAAACCGTATGTCTAACAAAGCTATTAAGAACACAAATTAAAAAACATAAAAAGGCAAATAAAAATATAACCAGAGATGATTTGATTAAGACTATCAACAAAAACAATAAATCTGTTGTAGCAAATATGAAACGTAAGATGTTGATAACTTATTATAAAAGACATAATAAAATTAATGGCAAACCATTACCAAATGCTATGGTCCCTAGAATACCATTTTGGCCGCCAAATAGCAATACTAATAATACAAATCCTGTTGAAAATAACAAATTAAAAAATGATTTATTGAAATCCCAACATGACTTCATATATATACAAAATGACTTACGTAATGCAAATCGCCAAAATGAATTATTACGTAATGAAAATAAAACATTGAAAGATAACGCTGGCAGAGCATTCAAAACATATGGAAAATATTAATTTAGCTAATGAAAACAATGAATTATCGAATGAGATCAATATCAACAATTTAGTAGCACAACATCAAAAATTATTAGCACAAAATGTTCAACTGAAACATAATATTAATATAGCAAAACAATATATAAAAAACTAATAATATTAAACATTCTATTGATACTATTAATAAAGAAATTCAAAAGAATCAAAATACTTTAGATTATATACAAAGTAATATTGAATATTTAAATAGTTCAAAGATGTTGAAAATTCTATTAAAAATAATGAAAATATTAAGCATAAAATTAATATAGCAATCCAAGAGCAAAAAATTATTAAAGATAATTATGATAAAAGTATTGAATTATTAAAGATAAAGGCACAAAATAAGCTATATAATAATGAGGTTATAGATGACATTAAAAATGAGATAGAAAGGCAAGTTATTTTAGAAACTAATATTAATAATCAACGTGATAAGATTAACGAAAACAATATACGTGAAGAATTATTAAAAAACAAACGTAATAAAAACATTATGTTAAACTATGAAAACATTGAGTTAGAAGCAAATAATAAACATACTAATTCACTAATATTAAATTATGAGAGTAAAAAATTTATATCAGATAATGCTAATATTAATGCTAGAGTTAATGCCCAAAAACGGTTAAATGATATTAATAAAAATATTGTTAATGCACATGAAAAATCATTACTTGAGAAATATAAATATGATTGGTATGGTTCTCCAGAAAGTTGGGATTATCATAAGGAATCAGAAAGGAACATGAATTTGCAAGCTAAGATAGATAAAAAATTAGATATGGAACAAGAGCTACATAAAGATTGTAATAATAGATTGAAATCACAGTTAGCGTTAAATGTTGTTAAAGAAAATGCACCAAATATCAATATATTAAAGATGCTATACAACAAGTAATTTTATCTGAAAATAATTTAGATAATGCTAATAAAAATTCAACATCAGAAATGGATACTAAATCTAAATTGATTAATAATATTAACTACTCATTTAATAAACTACAACAATCAAATAACTTATGGAATAGTGATCATCCAGATAATATCAGAGACTTTGGTGTTGAATTTTATAATAACTATTCATTATATATTGAATATCGAACACCAGAAACTAGATTTAATATGACATCTGAAGACTTAGAAAATTTAGATAAAAATATCACTAATTTTATAGATGTATTATCACCAAAAAAACTTACATAAATTGAATGTTCAGATTTTAAACATATATTACATTATTTTTATGACATATGAAATGTACGCTCCACAAAATCAACAACCTAATGTTATAGATGCTATGTCAGGCAATTTAGAAGATTGGTATAATGCTATAGATGATAGTATAAAATTATCAGAAATTATACCTGGTGAATATGAATATACTACAGCTACTTCTTACGGAAATGTTGGTGATATTAATGAAGGTGATACTACCTATGTTGATATTGCAACTGATAGATTTAAAATTATTAGTTTAGATAATTCATATATCACATTAAAACAACAAATAACTATTAATATACCAGCACAAACCAATTGTTTATTTGGAGAATATTATATTGGTTATAAGTGTTCATGTGATGCTATAGATCAATATAAAATTTATAGTAATACTGATAAAATACAAGATATACATAATGCTAGATATGAATGGTTTATGTTTTATAATAGTTTATCTGATGAAGCTAAGGCTGATATTGATTGTTTTGCTACGATAGATAAGATAAGAAATCATGATCCAATGGTTCCTGGTATATATCTTGACGTATCAGAATTATATGCTGCTACTGATATTACTATAGAAATTCCTTTACGAATTCCTTTGTCTTATTTCTTATTATTATTTAACATGAGATATTATCCAAATTGGGCTGGTAAATTATCAATAGGGTACTCTCCAACCTAATGGGAGAATTTGAATACCTTGCTTTCAAAAAGTGAGGATACCTCTCAATTATGCGTGATTTTTTGAATACCATTGAAAAATTTCCATTCAAATTATTTTTGTGAGAAAATTTTCTATCTCAAATTTGATTTCGATGTTTTACATCTTTTGTCATGAAAATTTCTAAAAATCTATAAAATTTCATACAATAAATTGTGTTTACAGTCTTAATCATCATTGTTCTATTTGTTTAATTATATATACGAAAAGAACAAAAAATAACAACATGATTGAGACATTTTTATGAGCAATGTAATTATTTTCTGCAAACAATAATAAAATTTGTTTCTTTGAATCTTTATTGAATTATTTATCCACTAAACTTAATTTTTTTTTATTAATCATTTAACTAAATATAAAATATAAAAAAAATTAATAAATTAACAAGTTAATTTATATTTATATGTTTATTATATAATAAGGCCAAACTAAAAACTTTTATCTGGTGCTTAATACACAAATGTATTATTCCGCCTTTTTGGTCTTCTTCTTGGTTTCTTATTCCCATTATTCGTGTATTTTTTTTCTCATTCTGTTGTTGTTCATTTTTATCACTTTGTTCTTTATTAGGTTGTTCAACTTTAACTTTATTGTTATTATTATTTTAGCTATAATTATTTTGTTTCCTATTTGGTCTTTCAACTTAACTTTACATTTATTATTATTTTGGTTATTTTTCTTTTATTATTATCATTTATTCATTTCAATTAAATCCGCAATTTTGAAATCAAGTAAATCATCTTCTTCTTTATTATTTTTTTTTTGATGTTTTGTTTATTATTATTCATCTTATTTAATATTATCGATTTTTTAGTATTATTTTTTATTATTTTGATTTTCCTTTCATTTTAGTTTTAATAATATTTTTATTAAATAAATACCTTTAATCAATTCCAATACATGAATCATTAAATATATACAAATAACAGTTTTTTTCTATAATGATTTCATTACTTTGAAGTATTCAATAAATATTCTTTTCATTCACTTGAATTCGTCGAAATGAATAAATTTTATTATTATTAGAATTACTTATAAATATATAAAAATTTTGTTGTTGATATTTAATATTATTGTTGCTATTATTATAATTATTACTATTGTTAATAGTATAAATACTATTTCCAACTTCTACTGATATTAATCATAAACGTTAATAAAATTTATTTTTATTTTCTTTTAATTCATATAAATTTACTGAATAAATTAACATTTTATTTTTAATATTATTTAAATATTTAGTAATATTTTTACTTAATATTAATTCAGCAAAAGTTCGAATATTTTCTATTTTCTTTCAGCAAATATTTTATTGGATTTTGGTTCCACCAAATTTGTGAATTCATTTGCTTAATTAAGATATGTTAAATAACACATTGAAGATCATTTTATATTCGTATAATTTCATTTTAAAAAATCTATGATTTTAGTGAAATATTTTTCTATTTTTTTCAAAACTTCTTAAAATTCTTGTTTTGGTAATGTCTATTTACCAAAAAAATATTCTATTATATAAAATATTTTCGTACTAATTAAATTCGTCGACTCTTTAATAATAAATCGTGGTTTCATATGTCGCAAAATATCTTCTTTTAAATGTCGAAGTTGAATATGTTCAAATTTTTTGATTTTATATATATATAATAATATATTTGGATTATCATTCTCATTTATCTCTTTCAGATTTTGAAGAATATTGAGAATCGTTAAATGTGATATTTTATTATAACTTGACATTTTACAATAATTCGTCGCTTCAACTTCATTATTTTTTTTAATTATATAATATTGACTAAGACTTAATTATTTTATATTACTTTAACAATAGGTTTAATGGTTTTATTATTATAATTAAGTGGATTCTTATTAAGGCGAAGTGAAAAATAATATCTGTTATATATATAAATTGCTTTCTTCCTTCTTTCTTGAATAGAAATTTCTTTTTAAATAATTCAGTTAAATGTATTAATAATGTCGATTCGATTGGGAATGATTCATTAATAAGCATTTTAAGAAATTCTAATTGCGTTTCTTCGTATAATATCATAAATGAAAAATACATATCATATCCATAGCATCTTGATTTATGAATTGAAGTTCAGAAAGTACATATGTTTTATATATTTCATATTCTTTATCATTAATATTCCGTACTTTTAATAATAACAAAATGAGCTGAAATATTTAATGTATATGAATAATTAGATGTACATTTTATATAAATTAATTTCTCCGTTTTAAATAATTCTTTAATAATCTTTTTGTCTTTCTTAGGTGAATCTTAATGACAATTATCAATCCCAAATGTTAAGAAATATGATAATATATAATTTTAAATTTCTTTCAAGATTTTAATTAATTCGTCACTCGTCTTTATAAATTTTAATAAAGTTGTGTTGTGATGCGATTAAATCAATCACAGTGTAAATAGCTTTTTCTTAGATGGAACACAAATATAAGTGTCGATTTACTTTCGGAATATTGTAAGATAGATCAGTAGGTGGTTTATTCATCGCTGCCATATGTGAATAATATTGAAGACCTGGAAATCCTTGAATAAATACCATTAATGAAATAGTTCTCGTATAGTTATCAAAATTATATATATTTCGTTTATATATTCTCAATTATTGTCCAATATCAATCGGATTACTTGATGGTATAGATAATCCAATGATTCATATTTTATTATTTATCATCTTTTGAATTCGATAGATAATATTTTCAGAAATATGTTCATTTTCACTTCCAATTATTTCAAGTTCATCAATGATTATTAATGATATATTAATTTTAATATTTTTACTCGTTGAATGATAGGAAAATGAATCCCATTTATTAACACTAAATATAATACGAAATTGTTCATAATTTCTTTCAAGTTCATTAGCTAAATTAGAATAACGTTTCTCAAAATTCAATATATCTGTATTCTTTATACATATCTTGAAATGACAAAATATATATAATTTTTGTTATATCACTTTCTAATTCTTTACAAATAGCTATTTCTCTAACAATAATATGCCCCGTTTTATTTGAAGAACATAATAATATCTTTATTATGATATGTTTAAAAAAATTATTGTGCTTGAATTAAATTAAATTCTTTGATCGAAAATCGTTTTCATGTTTCTTCATTTTCAATAACTATAATCGGAAGTTTCTTAATTTTTGGATAATATAAATTTCTTCCGTTTTACGTTTTCTTCATTATCTTCAATTTTAAGTAAAAATGAATCGTTAACTCCTAAATATTTAATAGATGCAATAGTAATTAAATATTCTTCTTTACTATGATTAGTAACATATGTTTTAATCTTTAACTCAACTTTAGGGAATCGTTTATGAATATTAATTTCTTATGAAGAATATATTTTACTTCCATCTGATAATATGTGAAATTTCAGTGTTTTTGGGTAAATTTGAATAAAATTTTTTTTTTTAAATAGAATTGTTTTAATTTTTTGGAAACATAAATGTCACATTTCTGTGCTTGTTTTAATTTATGTTTCAATAATTAAAAATTGCATTCGATGCAGGAAAAGGTTTAACAGTGCGTCAAATTAGTAAAGAAGAAGATGTTTCAAAATCTTCAGTCTCTCGAATTTTATTAAATATGAAAATTGGGGAACCTCACTCATTTTTCACTTAACATGTTACGAAGTATTCAATCTGCGTTCACGCTGTTGGGACAAAATTGAATACTTTTCTGTCAAAATCGAAAAAGGCTGTCCCAACCCTTTCGGGTTAGCTTTAATATTTAATTTAAAAAACTTCAATAAAAAAATCTTCATTTTTTTAATTACCACTTTTTGAATGAAATGAGGTTCGGAATTAAAAGCTATTAACGCGAAATTCTCTGTATGAATTTTGGATTATTATTCAATAATTGAATTTACATCATTTTTCGGAGAATTTTATATATTTTTTTCAAGATTCTAATATATTTGATTTAAAGATTTTCCTAATATATATTTACTATCATCTATAAACCTGAGAAATGTGGCTAATATTAGAAAAAAAAAATATTTATTCTATATGCATTACCTTGAAAAAATTTCATTTTTAATCTCTTTAATAATATTTTATTAAATATTCCAACCCATATCAAGTTCATTAATCATATATATTTATAAATTTCTTTGATTTTTAATAATTGATATTTTTTTTCTTTACATCAAATTTATGTATATAATTAATGAAACTAAAGTGCATATATAATACTAAGGTTTACCATGTTATAGGATTCATTCATAACAATTTTTTTGTAAAATTAAATTTTCAAAATTTCGAAATTTACAACAAAAAATTTAAATAAAACAAAATTCAAATAATACAGCAAGATGTGTTAACAAATAAAGATAAAATGTAGAGATAATTGAAAAATTAAATTTCCAAAATTTCGAAATTTACAACAAAAAATTTGAATAAAACACTATTTTCATTTCTTACCTATTTAAAAAAAAATAAAAAATTAATCATGGCAATCAAAGAAATTGATTTTTATATATTCCAATTCTTCATCTTCTATTTCATTGCAATCAATCACTTTTGTAAACTTTGTGTCTGCAATTAATTGAACTGCTGCTCTAAACATTTGATTTTGATTGTGAATTACATTCCATCTCCACATGAATTCTGATATATGTTCATTGACTTTGTTTTCTGGGATTTCTTCATATTTTTTATTAATTTTTTTTAGTTCCCTCCAAAGTCTTTCTATCATTTGAGTGTGCGCTTTAGTTTCAGGATCAACAAAATTACATGAATGATTCACAGTTTCATGCTCGTAATCATTGTCATCATCAAGAAAATCATATGCTTTCCAGCAATCAGAAATTATTTTTGTTTCAGGTAATATATGATTACGAATCTCTTCTTCTAATGTTTCTCTTGTTCGATCTGGCACAACAAGACAAAAGAATTGTCTATCTTCAACACAAATTCCAAAAATCCATACTTGATTTAACCCCCGTTCAACATTATACTTTCTTCGACACATTAAAGTTTCATCTATTTGAACAGTTTTACCTGGACCACCGACAATAAGACCTTCTAAAGATAAAACATATGCATCACATGCATTTCGAAATAATGCAAAATAATATGTTACAGTGCTTCTGCTAACTCCTACTTCTCTTGCAGTATCTTTGCATGAATATTTATATGCCCAACAATATAATAAATGAGAAATTTTTGATAGAGGAATTTTTGCTGAATAAAAAATACTTCCATATATAATGCTTTTGGTTTTATGACATTGTGGGCATATCCATTTATACCCAAATCCTTTTGAGAAATCTATGTAAATCTGCATATTGAAATTGCATTCTTCACACGTCATTTGATTGTAAATAACACCATTTTGTATTGCAAATTGAATTGCTGCGTCTTCGTTAGTAAAAAGCCAATAATAAGCAAGAGTACTGTCAATAAATGGAAATGAAGATTGCTGAGGCTGATTGTAATTCATAATAGAAAATATATATTAAACGCATAATATGTAAAATATTGAATTATATTAATGCATTTGAGTAACATTTATTTATTAGTTCGAGTTAGTAGTAAGTAATGATTATAATTAACAAAAATCAATTAATTTATATGTAATTTTGTATAAACAATATACTAATATACTAATATACTAATATACTAATATACTAATATACTAATATACTAATATACTAATATACTAATATACTAATATACTAATATACTAATATACTAATATACTAATATACTAATATACTAATATACTAATATACTAATATACTAATATACTAATATACTAATATACTAATATACTAATATACTAATATACTAATATACTAATATACTAATATACTAATATACTAATATACTAATATACTAATATACTAATATACTAATATACTAATATACTAATATACTAATATACTAATATACTAATATACTAATATACTAATATACTAATATACTAATATACTAATATACTAATATACTAATATACTAATATACTAATATACTAATATACTAATATACTAATATACTAATATACTAATATACTAATATACTAATATACTAATATACTAATATACTAATATACTAATATACTAATATACTAATATACTAATATACTAATATACTAATATACTAATATACTAATATACTAATATACTAATATACTAATATACTAATATACTAATATACTAATATACTAATATACTAATATACTAATATACTAATATACTAATATACTAATATACTAATATACTAATATACTAATATACTAATATACTAATATACTAATATACTAATATACTAATATACTAATATACTAATATACTAATATACTAATATACTAATATACTAATATACTAATATACTAATATACTAATATACTAATATACTAATATACTAATATACTAATATACTAATATACTAATATACTAATATACTAATATACTAATATACTAATATACTAATATACTAATATACTAATATACTAATATACTAATATACTAATATACTAATATACTAATATACTTGTAAAAATATTAAAATAAATTGTTACCTATATTATTCATTAGGTTAAAGTTAGTATAATATTTTATCTATTGGAATAATTAAATAAAATTGAAAGAGTATGGAGAAAAATTCAGAATATGATTTAAATAATGAAATTATATTTATGTGCCACTTTTGGAGAACTTTAACTAGATTAGTACTAAAGATAAAAATACTTTAATAAGTGACTAGGAATCACGAAGACCATTTCTTTACATAAAAGTATATAGTTAATAAATATTTTTTTTATTCATCAACAAAAGGGATTGGGATCAGGTCTTTTTGCACACCCTATATATACTATAGTAACAAAATATAAATTTATTTTTTTTCTATACCAAATGAGTATTAGTTTACTTTAATCGTGTTGAATTAGTACATACAGCTTATATAAAAAAATAATATTTTTTATTCACTTAAAGTTATGATATGAGGGGTTTATCTTTATTTATTCTTATATAATTCATTTATTTATTGTTTATTGCTATTCATAATGTAATTCATATTGTTATTCATATTGTTATTCATATTGTTATTCATATTGTTATTCATTAATTTATTGTTTATTGCTATTCATAATGTTATTCATATTGTTATTCATATTGTTATTCATTAATTTATTGTTTATTGTTATTCATAATGTTATTCATGTTGTTATTCATATTGTTATTTATAATGTAATTTATTAATGATATATTTATAATTCCTTTTTTAAGACAATCAATCTCCTTTTCGTTCCAAAGAATGGCAACTCTTTTGCCTGACACAATTTCACGCTTTATTGAATTTTGTCATTTTTCTGCAGATTTTCCAGGAAGTTTTACATTCTGTTCCTTAATTTGATCTTCAGGTTTCTTTTGAATTATTTCATTAGATTCTGTTGTTGAAAAATCATCATCTTCTCTGTTAGCCCATCTATAACCAACTATATAAGCATATGCCTCGCATACATCTTTATACTGAACTTTTTTAACCTCTAAGCTTTCGATAAAAGAATAGATGTCTTGCTCCATTTTTGGAGAGATTCGGATATCTTAACCTCCTTCTTACAACATGATTCTATAGTTTATAAAAAGCGTTATTTTTAAACGTGCAATTTGGATGAATGAATTTTGAGCTAAAATTCAAGCAATTATTCATCCAAACTCACAACAAGAATATGAAGAAGCCACCAAACTTTAGTTTTTTGTAGAGAACAAAATTTACAATTTTTTCTTGAATTGATTTTTTTCATCATGAATCAATTCAAATAGACATGTTACTTTCAATTCTGGCCTGCCAATCAATTAGTTAGAATAAGGTAAAAATATCAAAACCGCTTTCTGCTGCTGTACCTTTTAAAAAAGAAAGAGTGCT